>NW_023501058.1:0-14517 GCF_014066305.1 Letharia columbiana
AAAATAATTAATAGAGTTTAACGATAAGAATAATAGCGAAGAATTAAAAGTAATATATTATAAGAATAATTAATAAATAATAGATAAATTAAAAGAGAGTTAAAAGATAAAAAGAGATTTAAATATAATATTACGCTTTTAATTAAAGTATAAAAGTATTATATATAAGATAATAGATTTATCTTTATATATATAATAAACTAGTTCTTAAATATAAGACTATTTATATATATAAGATTCTATATAAATTCGCTATTATAGAGTATATAAAAGAGTCTATAAATCGTAAATTAATTAGAGAATTTAAAAGTATATATTACTAGTATTAGATCTTAATTAATTAAGATTTATTTAATAACGTTAATAAGATGTAATTAAAAGTATAAACTATCGATTTATAGATAAAAGTATACTTTTCTCTATTATAAGATTATTAGATTATTAAATCTTATTTAATTAAGATTATTATTTTCGCTTATAATAGTATAATCTTTATTTCTTTATTTTCTAATCTAATTTAATACTTCTTATTCTTATTCGCTTTATTTAACTACTTATCCCTATTTATATTCTCTCTTTTATATTCTTATTCTCTTTTATATTCTCTTTATTTATATTCTCTCTATTTATATTCTCTTATTTTTTTTTTATTTGTATTCTCTTTATTTATATTTTCTATTTTATTTTTTATTCGCTATCTTACTTTTAATAATATTACTTACTTTAAGAAATATTTAATTTAAAGATTATAGAGCTAATAATTTAAAGAAAGTAAAAAGCTTCTTAAGAGCTATATTCTCTAGATTTGTTATATTAATCTTTATAAGAGAAATCTAAAATACTATATCGCGCTTTAATATCTCTATAATATATATATTAATTATTATAAGAAAAATCTTTATATTTTTAATTACTATTAATTAGCGAGTAATTAAATTTATATAAATTCTTTAATTATACGCTTTTAAGTAGCTAGAGAAATATTAATATAATATCTAAATAATTATTTAAGTTTCTTATATTTATAAAAAGAGAGAACTAAAAGAAAGAAGAAAGAAGATTATATATTTAAAGACTTATAAAAATTCCCTTAATATATCTTTAATATACTTCTTCTCTATTACTCTCTTATATTTCTTAATTTAATTAAGATATTTAGATATATAATTAAAAAGAGAATAAATAATATATTAAGAGATAAGATTTAAGTCTCTCTTCTTTACTTTTAATTAATATTCTTTATAAATCTTCTTAATATAGCTAATAACTTCGATATCGCGATTATTAATTAAGATTTTCTTAATCTCTATTATAAATAATATAAATTTCGCTAAATTAAATAATCTAATATACTTAATATTTATAATTTAAATAAATTTATTAAAAATAATATAATATTAATTAACGATCTTTTATAACTCGATTAATATTTTAATAAAAGCGAATATATAATAGAAGAAAGCGCTTTATATTAAGATAAGAGTCTATTAAATATAAATAAAATTATTTTTAAATAATATTATTTTAAAATAATTAAGAATATTAATTTAAGATTAAATTAGCATAAGATTTTAAATAAATAAATTATTTAGAATATTATAATAGCGAAAGCTAATATAAACTTATTTAAATAAGATTATTAATATAAATATAATTATTATCTTACGCTTCTTAGATATTATCTAAATATATATATATTAATTAAGATCTATATAGAGTAGAAGATAATAAATAAAGATATCGAGATTATTTCGATCTTAGATATATATTTCTTAGATACGCGTTTCTTAATTACGCGTTTCTTAGACCCGCGTTTTTTAAATTTATATTTCTCTACTTTATAATCACTAATAATTATTTATTCTAATTTAAAAGTTAAATCTTTATATTTCGCGATTATTATTAAATTAAATAATTTTAAAATTTAATATTATTTAACTAGTTATCTCGCTTAATTAAATAAAATTTTTATTACTTTTATAAGACTTCTAATTAAAAATCTTATCTTTTTTATTAAATTTAGAATTTTTAATAATAAAAAATATATTAATATTATTATTAATAGCTAACTTTAACTCTTTAATAATCTTTTTAATCTCTATCTTTATATTTTTAATCTCTATCTTTACTTTCTTAATATCTATCTTTACTTTCTTTAGATTTATAATAATCTTTTAAATAAATATTAGAATATAATTAGCTTTATACTCGATATCTTAATTAAATAATTTTTTTTATTAATATAATTATAGATAACTTATAGAGTTTAAATTATATTAATTTAAGCTAGATTAATAATAAATATAAATTTATATAATTAAGATATATAGCTAAGATTATTAATTAAGAAATTACTATAATTAAAATAATAATTAAAGATTATAATACTTAAGATTTATAAAAGAAATAGTATATAAGAAAATTTATTAATATATATAAATAAAAAAATCTATTAATATATATAAATAAAAATATTAAAAGTAAAGATAATTATTATAAAGTAGTCGAGGTTAAAAAATATTATATTATTAAGATTATTAAGCTTCTAGCGTAGACGCTAGCTTTTCTAATAATCGAGATTAAAAAATAAATCTTAATAAATTAAGATTTAATTTTATTATAATTAAAAGAGAAGAAATTATATTATTATAGTTAAAAGAGATAAAAGATTATAAGACTATAATAGAAGAAAGTTTAAAGAAGAATAATAATTATAATTATATTATATATAGCTTTAATATAAAAAGTCTTATATTTTAATTAGCTTACTTCGATAAAGCTAATTATTATTATTTTTATTATTATATTTTAATACTTATTTTTTTTTTTTTAATAGATTTATTATAATAAATTTATTATAATATATCTCTTATAATTAAAATTCGCTTAATTTTTATTATATTATATATTATTTAATATTAATAATATTATAAAACGCTTTTTATTATAAAGTATCGCGAGATATATAAAAATATACTTTTTATATTAACGAATTTCGATTAATAAAATTAACTCTTTTATATATATTTAGATTATTAAAATAAAAAAAAAAATCGTCTTATAAATAATAGAAGCTTTAATATATATTTAAAGTCTTTTTATTAAAATTCTATTAGCGATAATATATTAGTCTTCTTCTTCTTTAATAACTTCTCTTTCTTCTTTCTTTATTAACTTCTCTTTCTCTCTCTTTTATTTTACTTCGCTTTTATAATTATTAAATATTAAAATTATATTATAACTTTTTACTCTTAACTCTTTAAACTTTCTTTTTTTAACTTTATTTACTTTTTAAAAAATAAAGATAAATAATTTATTCGCTAGCGATAAGATAATTAATTTATATAAGAGATATATATTATTAATAAATAATAGATAAAACTCTTTCTTTGTTAACTTTCTCTCCTTTTTTTTATTTTACTTCGCTTTTATAGTTATTAAGTATTAAAATTAAATTATAACTTCTTACTCTTAACTCTTTAAACTTCTCTTTTTTAACTTTATTTACTTTTTTAAAAATAAAGATAAATAATTTATTCGCTAGCGATAAGATAATTAATTTATATAAGAGATATATATTATTAATAAATAATAGATAAGATAAAAGATAATAAATATTACTTCTATATTAAGAAGATAATTAATAATAAAAGATTATATATAATAATCTACTATTTTATATATAAAAAGTTTAAATATTTTTTATATATTAAAAGATACTTAAATATAAGAGCTAATATCTCTTATTTATTCTATTATTTAATATATATTAAAATAAAAAAGATATAAATTTAAAAGAAGTTTAAGAGATTAATATTTTAGAATAAATAATAATATTATTATTAAAAGTTTAAGATATTAAAAAAGAAATAAAAAAATAAATAAGAGAAGAAATAAGAGATTTAGAATTTAAATAAAATCTAAAAATAAGATAAAATTATATTTATATACGCGAGCTTTAAATATAGATATAAAACTTTAATTTATTAAAGATAGATTATAAGTATAAATTATATTTAAAATAATAGCTTAATAATTAATAAGTTATTTCGCTTTCTATATATAGAGTAAGATTAATAAAAATATAATAATATAATATAACTAAATATATTACTTTATTTACTCTTTTTAAAAGTAATATAAAATATTTAATTTAAGTTTTTATATATATAATTAATAAGATTAACTCTTAATTAATTAAGATTTAATTAAGATATATTATTTTAGAAAGCTAACTATCGAGCTTTAAGAAATCTTTATTTATAAGATTTTAATATATATAAAAGATTATAACGCTTAATAATATTTTATAATTAGATTTATAGATATAGAGACGCTAGCTTTTCTAATAATTAAGATTAAAAAATAAATCTTAATAAATTAAGATCTAATTTTATTATAATATAAAGAAAAGAAATTATTATAATTAAAAGAGATAGAAGATTATAAAATTATAATAGAAGAAAGTTTAAAGAAGAATAATAATTATAATTATACTATATATAGCTTTAGCGTAAAAAGTCTTACACTTTAACTAGCTCGCTTAAATAAAACTAATAATTATTATTTTTATTATTATATTTTAATACTTATTCTTTTCTTTTTAATAAACTTATTATAATAAATTTATTATATATCTTATACTCTCGCTATCACTTATAATATATATCTTATAATTATTTTTAAATTATAAGATAATATTTAAGTATTAAAAATAATAATTTAAATTATTAATATATCTTAAAAGTTAACTCTATTATAATAATTATTATAATTAAATAATAATTAAATTATTATAAATCTTAATAAGAAGATAATTATATATTCTATTAACTCGATAAATTATAACTTAATATTATATATATTATTAGAAAATCTCTAATTATATAATTATTATTTAAGATTAAACTCTTATAAAGTTATATATTTATTATTACTCGCGATAAGATAATATAAAAAGCTATAAATTTATTATAATATATTTATTATAATATATTTATTATTTATCTCTACTTATAAAGTTAATATTAAAATTCGCTTAATTTTTATTATATTATATATTATTTAATATTAATAACGCTATAAAACGCTTCTTAATATAAAAAATTATAAGATATATAAGAATATACTTTTTATATTAACAAATTTAGATTAATAAAATTAACTCTTTTATATATATTTAGATTATTAAAATAAAAAAGAAAATCGTCTAGCGAATAATAGAAGCTTTAATATATATTTAAAGTTTTTTTATTAAAATTCTATTAATAATAATAAATTAATCTTCTCTCTCTTTGATAACTTCTCTCTCTCTTTCTTTGTTAACTTCTCTTTTTCTCTTTTATCTTACTTTTTTAAAAGTAAAGCTTTCTTTATCTTAATTATTAAGTATTAAAATTAAATTATAACTTTTTACTCTTAACTCTATAAACGCTCTTTTTTTAACTTTATTTACTTTTTTAAAAATAGAGATAAATAATTTACTCGCTAGCGATAAGATAATTAATTTATATAAGAGATATATATTATTAATAAATAATAGATAAGATAAAAGATAATAAATATTACTTCTATATTAAAAAGATAATTAATAATAAAAAATTATATATAATAATTTACTATTTTATATATAAAAAGTTTAGATATTTTTTTTATATTAAAAGATACTTAAATATAAAAGCTAATATCTCTTATTTATTTTATTATTTAATATATATTAAAATAAGAGAAAGTTATAAACTTAAAAGAAATTAAAAAAATTAAGATTTTTAAATAAGTATTAATATTATCGCTAAAAGTCTTAGATATTAAAAAATAAATTAAAGAATAAATAAGAGAAGAAATAAGAGATCTAAGAATCTTAACGAAATTTAGAAATAAGATAAAATTATAAATCTAGATTATTAAAATAAAGAAGAAAATCGCTTAGCGAATAATAGAAGCTTTAATATATATTTAAAGTTTTTTTATTAAAATTCTATTAATAATAATAGATTAGTCTTCTCTCTCTTCAATAACTTCTCTCTCTTCTTTCTTTATTAACTTCTCTCTTTTACTTTTATCTTACTTTTTTAAAAGTAAAGCTTTCTTTATCTTAATTATTAAGTATTAAAATTAAATTATAACTTTTTATATTAAACTCTTTAAATACGCTCTTTTTTTAACTTTATTTACTTTTTTAAAAATAGAGATAAATAATTTATTCGCTAGCAATAAGACAATTAATTAATATAAGAGATATATATTATTAATAAATAATAGATAAGATAGAAGATAATAAATATTACTATTATATCGAAAAGATAATTAATAATAAAAAATTATATATAATAATTTACTATTTTACTTATAAGAAGTTTAAGATATTTTTTTTATATTAAAAGATACTTAAGTATAAAAGTTAATATCTCTTATTTATTTTATTATATAATATATATTAAAATAAAGAAGCTATAAACTTAAAAGAATAAATTATCTTCGCTTCGCTCTTCGCTCTACTCTTTATAAGTTTAATTATTTATTTATTTATATATATTATCGCGACGATACTCTATTTATTTATTTACTTATATATATTATTATAATAACTCTTATAAATCTAATTATTTAAAAAATAAAGAGAAGATTATAATATTTAATTAAAGTAATAAACTAATTAATAAGACTATAATATTTTTTTTAATATATTATATTATTAATTTAACGAGTATTATAATAATTATCTTAAGAATTATATATTATAAAAGAATTTCTATATAATATTACGCGTTTATTAAGATATATAATATTTTTAAATATTAATATCGCTATTATAACTAAATTAGCTAAGTTTTTTAATAAAATAAAATTAAAAGTTTACTTTTTAATTATTATATTATAGCTTCTAATTTAATAAAGATCTATTTAACTATTTATTTAACTTTTATTAAAAGTTTTAAAAAGACTATATTACGTAATTACGTATTTTTATTAAGAATTATATATATATAGAGTATAAATATTATATATTAAATAATATATTAAAAAATTAAATATTAATAGAGTTTTCTATTTAGATTTATTTTAAGATTAATAAAATTAAATTAAGATTATATATAAAAGACTATAACGCTTAATAATATTATATATTAAATTAATATAACGCTAAGATTTAATATATATAACTAGTAAATATAAAAGAAAGTATATTATAACTTATATAAAGAAGAATAGATTTTAATATTAATAATATAAGATTTATATAATATTAAATTTTAATTTATATATAAACGAATATTATAATATTAAATTTTAATATATATAAACGAATATATAACGCTAAATTTTAACGTATATAAACGAATATATAACGTTAAATTTTAACGTATATAAACGAATATATAACGTTAAATTTTAACGTATATAAACGAATATATAACGTTAAATTTTAACGTATATAAACGAATATATAACGTTAAATTTCGGCGTATATAAAAAATATATAACGTTAAATTTTAACGTATATAAACGAATATATAACGTTAAATTTTAACGTATATAAACGAATATATAACGCTAAATTTCGACGTATATATAAACGAATATATAACGTTAAATTTTAACGTATATAAACGAATATATAACGTTAAATTTTAACGTATATAAACGAATATATAACGTTAAATTTTAACGTATATAAACGAATATATAACGCTAAATTTTAACGTATATAAACGAATATATAACGTTAAATTTTAACGTATATAAACGAATATATAACGTTAAATTTTAACGTATATAAACGAATATATAACGTTAAATTTTTTAAGCGTATATAAACGAATATATAACGTTAAATTTTAGACGTATATAAACGAATATATAACGTTAAATTTTACGTATATAAACGAATATATAACGTTAAATTTTAACGTATATAAACGAATATATAACGTTAAATTTTAACGTATATAAATAAATATATAACGTTAAATTTTAACATATATAAACGAATATATAACGTTAAATTTTAACGTATATAAACGAATATATAACGTTAAATTTTAACGTATATAAACGAATATATAACGTTAAATTTTAAGCGTATATAAACGAATATATAATCATTAAATTTTATAATATATATAAATATAAATATATAAATATATAAACGATTATAACGTTAAATTTTAACGTATATAAACGAATATATAACGTTAAATTTTAGCGTATATAAACGAATATATAACGTTAAATTTTAATATATATAAACGAATATATAACGTTAAATTTTAACGTATATAAACGAATATATAACGCTAAATTCTAGCGTATATAAACGAATATATAACGCTAAATTCTAGCGTATATAAACGAAAATATCGCGCTATAGTAATCTTATTTTTTTTTATAAAGATAAATCTTAAATTCGATTTCGAAGATCTTTAAATCTATATTTTATCTACTATTAAGTATTTATATTAATAATTATACTATATAAGATATTTAAATAATATAAAATAATTTAAATAATAGAAATTAAGTTAGATTTTAAAAATTTTATAGAGAAAATTTAAATTAATATAGAAGTAAATTATTTAAAAAATACGCGTTAAAATCTTAGATTTTAAATTATTTTAAAAGATAATTCGAGAATAATTAGACGCTAATATACGATTTTATTAAATAATTAAATACTCGATAATAATTATCTTTTCGTTTTAATATCGTTAAATCGCCCTTAATTAGAGCTATAAATTATCTTATTTAAATATTTTTATTTATTATAAATTCGTTATTAGCGTTAAGATTTTAGATAGAGATATTAAGATACTCGCTTATTTTTTATATTATCTATAACTTTTCAAATATTAATAGTAAAAATATAAACTTAAATATTATTATTAATTATTTTTTTTATAGAGTTTAGCGATATAATAAAAAAAAATATTTTAAGAATTTAAAAAAGTGACGACGATATAACTCGAACTCTCGATCTTATTTATCTAAAAATAAAAATAAATTTCTTAATTACGATATTATTATAGGTTAAGATAGCTATATTCCTAAATAAAAGAATAAAATAATTTTATCTATTATATTATATAAAGAAAATAAATTATTTAATATATTAATAATTTCTTTAATATAAGATAATAAGTATTATTTTAATAGATTATAACTCTAAAATTACGCGATTATTAAATTTTAAATTTTATTAAAAATTGCTAATTAATTATAACTCAATTTTTTTTTAAGTTTCTTAAATATATTTTATATATAGGGCGAAATAAATTTCTAAGTAAAGGGTTTCTCTTCGCGCGAAAAGTAACCGATACGTATATAGAAATTTATTATTTTAAATAACGAATATAGAAGCAAATCTATTCAATAAATATGCGTTAAAATTCTAAGATTCTTAAGTTTTTTTATATATTTTTTTCAAATTTTTTATTTTAAATAATAAAAAAAATTAATTAAATATTTAATTTTATTTAAAATATCTTAATTCTAAATAAATCAATTCTAGGGCTATTTATAGAATTTTAATTTTTATATATAATACTAATTAAGTAGTACTATTATTTTTTTTAATTTTTAAATTATATTAATTATTCGTTACGAGGAATAAAATTATAATATAAAGTTCTCTTAGCGCCGGCGAGTTGGGGGAAACGACTTTATATATAGACTTTAATATTTTTTTAAAAAATAACTATAAGACTAAATCTCGCGGTATAAGGGGCGCTATGTAGCCCTAGCTTAGGGCTATTCGAATCTAAAAAAATAAAGAAATTCTATTAGAAAAAAAAGCGCATTTCATTTGAATATAAAAGTTGTAATGGAATACGCCTCCGCGCTAAGAGCTGTTCTAATGGAATGCGGCCGCATTCCATTACACTCTATCTGATAGATGAGATTAAACTAGTTCCTTTTTTAATAATTTGAGTTATTTTCTTAATAGATAAAGTATTCTTATACTTTCGATAAGCTAGCTTTAATTTTGTAATTTATCTATTATTAATAATATTCTTTTCGAGAATACTTTATCTCTTAAGTTTTAATAATTAAATAAATTAGACTTAGTCGTTATACTCTTTATAAATAATAGCTTAGACGATAAAAAAAGAATAAGCTATTAAATTTAATATATACTATTACTTTTTTAATAACTTATAAAGAGATTTACCTCTAAGATTTAATTTATAAATAAGTAATCTAAAGACGCTTAATATCGATTATAAGGCGAATATTATCTATAGATAATAATACTTATCGATATTATATTTACGCTATTAAATCTATTTTTATAACTCGCTAGCTCGAGATTATCTCTTTTTTAATTAAATAATTAATCTAAAGATACTTAATATCGATTAAAAGATAAATATTATCTATAGATAATAATACTTATTAATATTATATCTACGTTATTAAATTTATTTTTATAGTTTACTAGCTTCTAATTATCTCTCTTTTTAATTAAATAAGTTATCTAAAGATACTTAATATTAAAGACGAGCGTTTTAGATTTTTTATACTTAATTATTAATATTAGCGATAGATCTTTTATATTTAACTATTAGCGACGACTAACTTAACTCTATTATTAAGTTCTTTATTAATAATTTACTTTATTTATCTCTAGAAGAGCGTTTTAAATCTCTTATATTTAATTATTAATATTGACTAACTTAACTCTATTATTAAACTCTTAATAAACTTCTTTTAAAAGTCTATAGCGTAGATAAGAAAGATAATAATTATATATATATAATACTTTATCGCTAGATAAGAGATATAAGATATTAAAGTTAAGTAGAACGATTATAATCTATATAATATAAGAATAAGTTATAAATAGAATTAGCGAATATATTATAAATTAAATTAATAATTATCGCGATAATTATATACTAATAAGAAGATAAGCTATTATAAAAAGAAAAGAATAATAATTAATTAAGAATAATATAGTATTAAAGTAGCTAATAAATCTATTAAAAGATCTATCTAAGAATTAATTAAAGATTATTCTTATATTATAAAAACGCTTATTATATTAATTTTAATTTAGATTATAAAAATTATATTAATAAAGTCGAAGACGTAATATAATCTCTATTAAGAAGAATCGCTTATAGAATATTCGCTAATTATTATATACTCTAAAAATACTTTATTATAGATATTTTAATATTTAAATTATTTAAATAAAGATAATAAGTAGTTAATAGATAGATATTATTTATAAATAATATAGTTTTCTTATTTATATTAAATATACGTATTTTAAAAAAAAAAAAGAAGAAGAGAAAAAAAGCTTTATAATCTTAAGTCTTTAAGAATAATTATCTCTCTTATTATTCTTATCGCGATTTTTAATTATCTCATTACTCTAATTAATCTTTCTTATACTTTAATGAGTTTTCTTAGAAGATTAAAAATTAAGATTCGAGATTTAAAGTAAAGTTAACGCTTTTTTATTTCTCGAACTTCTTATCTAATAATTTATTCTTATTTTATTTAAAAGTCGTGAGCTTAAACTTAATTATTCTCTTTAATACTATTAGCTTTCTAATTTTAATCTTTATTAATCTTTATATAAGAATCTTATTAAAAGATAATAAATATAAGAAAAAATACTAGACGAGAGCTCTTCTAATAATTTATTATCGAAGAAATCTTAATTTAAAGAAAAGATCTCTAGAATTAAGTATTTTTTAAAGATAAAGCTTATAAAAGATATAGATATAAGTATTAATTAAGAATCTATTAATATTAATAATATAATAGCTATTTATAATATTATCTTTATTAAACTCGAAGACTTCTTTTTTTATACTCGCCTGTTTTTTTTAACTAATTTAATTAATATATTTATATATTAATTAATAAAGTAGATAGTAAATATTATTTATAAATAATATTAATAAGAGTTTATTAAAATAAGATTAAGAGTTATAATTAAACGTTCTTTAATAATTATTATTTCTCTCTAAACGTTTATTTATCTAATAAATTATTCTTTATAATTAGATTATATATATTAGTTTATTAATCTTATTATAAATACTATTTAAATATAATTTAATAGTCTTCTATATAAACTTTATTTATAAGCTTATTTTAAACTTTATTATTATTAAGCTTTGAATATCGCGTTAAATATATCTTAACTTCTATATTAATAAAATTTTTATTAATATAAATAATAATAATATTAATTATCTTATATATTGTTATAATCTATAAAACTTAATTATAAAAATAATTATTAATAAGAATAAAGATATTATAAACGTTTTTTTATTTAATTTAAATAATATATATATTAATTTATAGAGTCGACTATATATTTAATAATATATTTATAAAGATTATATTTAAGTAATTCTTTTATAGATTAATTAAGATAATATTAATCTTAATACTAATAATTAAAACTTATATAAAATAACTCTTATTATTAAATTAATAAATCGTTATCTCTTAATTTCTAAGTTTATACTTTATATAAATATTAATAATATTAAATTTTAGAATTATTAAAAGAATCTTTATTAGTTATATTATAAAGAGTTAATTATAAAAAATAATAATCTTTTAATTATTCTTATTATAGATTTAGTAAATAAGATTAATAATATAAAATAATTTAATTAAGTTATATATAAGATAATAAGCTATATTAATATAATCGCGATAAATAAATATATTTAAATTAATTTTAATTATATTAAAGAAGTAGATAATATTATAATCTTTATACTTATAATAAAATTTCTTAATAATAATAAATTTATTCTTATTAAAAGAGATAGAAATAAGATTATTACTTATAACTCTTAGATATAACTTATAATAAAATATTATATTTCTTAAATCTATTTCTTTTATCTTATTAAACTCTAAATTAAAAAATTAAATATATATTAAATAAAGCTAAATATACTTCTTTAACTTATATTTACTCTATTAAAGTTTAATTATAAATTAATATATTAAGAAAATCTTTATATTAATTTAATAAGAGCTCTTATTAAAAATATTATTAATTTAACTTATAATAATATACTTTAATTAAATAAGATAAAGAATTAATAAAATAAAGAGATTAATAAAGAAAGTTAAAAGAAAATTAAGCTCTTTATTTAAAATAATTTAAAATTTAAAGATTTTAGAGTTAATAAGTTAGATAAATTTATTAATATTATTTATAGATAATATCTAATTATAGATATTAGATTTAATAAAGATATAATTATTAATATTAACAAACTTCGAATTAAGAATAATTTAATCTTTATTTTAAAAGAGTAATAAAAGATTAATTAAGTCTAGCGAGCGATTAATTATAAAGATTATTATTAATAGAATATAATATATAATATATAGATTTATAATCGATTTATATATAATTATAAATAAACTCTTTAGCTTTTAAACTTTATCTTTTATAATTATTATCGCGAATATATTTAAATAGAATAAATAAATAAGATTAAGCTTATCTTTATTTATATTAATCTTATTATTATTAATTATATTATTATCTTTATAATTAATCTTTAATAATATCGCGAATTATATCTTTTACTTTAAGAGTTTAAAATATATAACTTTAATATCTTTATTTTAATATATTAATTAATAAATTTAAATAATATAATTATTTAGAATAATAATAAATAAAGCGCTAAAATTATTAAGTAAAGAATTAAAATATATTAGAAGATTAATAATAGAGATATTTAAGATCTAGACTTAATAATAGATATTACTTTTCTTAATAGAGCTATAGAATTATTTTATTATTAATTAAGAGAAATAAAGATATTTCTTATTCTTTTAAATACTTAATCTTTATAAGAATTTGAGAATAAGCGTAATCTTATATTTTCGATTAACAATATATATAAATAGTTTCTAAATCTTATTTAGCTTAGATATTAAACGATCTATCTTTTATATATATAACTTTTTATTAAATTAAATCGAGATATTTAAATAAGAAATATCTTACTTAATTAAATTATTATATATTTTTTTATTCTAATTATTTTTACTATAATCTTTCTTATTATAATCTTTATTATTATTATTAATATCTTTCTTATTATAAATAACTTTTAATAACGAATTTAATTAAAATAATAATAAATCGATATTATTTATAGATAATATTAAAGATTAATATCTTATATAAATAATAAGAAATATTAATATAATAATAGTCTTATCTAGACTTATTTTATTACTTAGAATATCTTTCTAAAGAAGCGAGTTATAGATAATAAGAAGTTAGACGATAGTCTATATCTAATATAATAGAAGAAGTAATATAAATTAGAGTTTATCGATAATAATCGAGGTAGACTTAAGAGAATAACTTAAGGGAATCTATATTTAGAAGTATATACGCGTCGATATAGCTAGATGAGATAATATTAAAAGAATTAATACGATTTTAAAACTTCTTAGAATTCTTTATAAGCGGTATCTAAAATATTATTTATCGATTTAAATAATTCTTCT